>NC_080427.1:8151686-8194091 GCF_029873635.1 Malania oleifera | reverse complement strand
CGGGGAAGGATGTTGTATTGGTATTTTGAAAACGAATCGGACTCGGTGGAAATGTGGTTCACAGTCCTAGGGGTTTTGGCTACTCATTTGGGGGGATCTAACGAGGGGAAAATTGGGTTTTTCATTTATACATTTAGGCAAAGGAGGCGATGACCGCATCCATGGTTTTGTGCCAAATCGAGGGTGGGTCTATGTTGATTTATACTGTTTATTGGGATGGTCGTGCCTGACTTGTTTTTTTAAACTCTTTTATTTTGTTTGGAAAACCATATTAGATTACAAATTAGTATATGAGTATGCCGTGAGTGTGACTATGTTGAAAGCTTAGTAGGAACACGGTTTCCAAATGTTCCAGTACTGAAGTGCCGGATCTATATCTCGAGGGCGTCCATTTACCGCCTGCCACGTGGGGCAAGATGTCGAGCTCGATATCAGAGGGCGGGAGCCTATTTCGGCAGATCCCGCAGATAGGGTGGGAATCCACCAGTTAGCGCTGTTATGACCATGGGAGCGGGGACTAGCCATGTGCCAGTGGTGACATGTTCGCGGGTTGGCTATGGCAATGCCGTATGTCGCAGGATGGGCTTCGGGCTGTATGGGGTGATGACCCGGGATTGTGATCATGTTGTAGTGTGTGGCGGTATGCACGTGTAAAAATAGTATGGATTGCTTAACTGCGTGTATGTTGAATCATGATAACAATCAAAATGCCACACACCCACTGTGTTCTTCGTACTGAAGAGGTGTATCACCCTGCTGTACGTTACATTTTTTGTAGGTCCTTTTCCAAGGTAACCAGAATAGCGTCCTGGTGTGAGGGAGCATAGTGCTGGGGGACGCGGTTAGTGCTTGGGTAATACTAGGAACTTCTGATTTGGGGTTGCCATTTGAGAGTATTGGCCCACCCGTTTTTGTACGTTTTAAAGCTTTACTCATTGTATAGACTCTAGTATGGTGTTGCTTATATATACATAGAATGACTTTTTTCCGCTGCATATATGATTGTGTTTGGATGTGTTTAGGGTGCCTGGGAACCCCACGGGGTCAGACCCTCATCCTTTGTACTGTATCTTTGGATGTTAGATCGGATACAGGGATAGGTTAGATTACATTTTCACCCCCGGGGTACTATTTTAGGTTTGGGATGTGACAGCTTCGTATCAGAGCTGACCAAGTTGTAGGTCTTATAGACTTGGTTAGGAGTATTGATGTGAGTACATACCATAGTATAAGATGTGGAGATGGGTAGAGTTGGTTGAGGGTTGTTCGGTTGTTAGATCGGGATTTATCGATGGTATTCCGTGTTTTTCCTATAATGACGATTCTAGTAAAAGTAGGGCAGATCATTGATAACTTTTGTGTCGGTGTGATAGGACAGACCTGGACCTGGTAGGGAGTAGTTAACATGATTAGTGTTGATCATTGTTTTAATTGTATGTGTCTTAGGGAATACTGATAGATTCCTATTGTGCTGCAGAATGGAGCCCAAGGATAATGACCTGGGAAGTGGCTTCAAGGAGACTACGAGTGATGAGTCCCCTTCTGTGCCTCGAGGTTTGACGAGGCAGGTGTTACAGGAGATCAGGCAGAGTGTGAGGAGACGTGAGCACTCTCTTGTTGCTGCGAAGTGTGCCATTGAGAGGTTCACATGCATGCACCCTCCGACGTTCTCTGTAGGACCTGACCCGACGATAGCAGAAGATTGGGTGGAGAATACTGAGAAGATCTTGGAGGTCTTGCATTGCACGGATAGGCAGCAAGTGCTTTATACCACCTTCCAGCTATCTGGGGAGGCCGGTCGATGGTGAACTGCGGTGAGTCTAGTGGAGAAACAAAGAGCCGGTTCAGAGGATATGACGTGGAGCCGTTTCAAGGAGGTGTTCTTTGATAGATACTTTTTGACTTCTGTATGTGATGCGAAGGTAGATGAGTTTTCTGCTCTAACTCAGGGGAGTTTGACGGTGTAGGGGTATGCGGCTCAATACATGGAGTTGTCCCACTTTGCACCATGTTTGATCTCGAGCGAGTATGAGAAGCCTCGGAGGTTCGAGAAGGGTTTGAGGAAGGATATCCATAGACTGGTGGGTATGCTTAAGATCCGCGAGTTCTCGGTGTTGGTGGATAAAGCCACAGTGATTGAAACCAGTATCCGAGAGGACGAGGTGGATCAAAAATCAAGGAAGAGGAAATTACCTTCCGATTCTCAGATAAGATCTCGATAGGGATCTTGGAAGAAGAGAAGCAAGGGCTCGGGTTACCGTCAGAATACCGAGTGCCAAGATTCTCAAATGAGCCAAACTAGTGGTTATTGTACCAGATGCCACAAGTGGCACGAGGGTGAGTTCTGACCATTTGGGGGTAACTGCTACAACTGTGGCCAATTAGGCCACATATCTCATGATTGTCGTGCACCGAAGCGAGATATGTATGCATTTAGTAGGAACCGAGTAAGCAATCAAATACCTTAGGGAACCGTTCAGACGAATACAGCTCCGGCCAGAGTATATTCTTTTACTCCAACGGATGCTGAGCATACAGAGAACGTGGTGATAGGTACCTTATTGTTACTTTCAAATAAAGCTTCTATTTTGTTTGATTCGGGTGCAACCCATTCCTTTGTGTCTGTGAATTTTGTGGGACGGTGTGGGGTTGAGACCCAAGACGTGAATGAGGTGTTATTTGTTACTATGCCATCTGGGAGTGTATCTTTCTGTCGGAAGATGTGGGTAGACTGCCCAATGGAAATTCAGGGAAAGCTACTATCGGTAAATCTTGTTGTATATGACATATCGGGGTTCGATGTCATTCTAGGGATGGAATGGTTGTTCTCCAGTTATGCTGTGATCGACCATCGTATGAAGGTTGTAGTTTTCAAACCTCCTAGGGAGCAGGAGTACTAATTTGTGGGATCATGTGTGCGTCCAGCGCCACAAATTCTATCAGCATTACTGGCAAGGAGGCTACTCTTGGACGGATGTTAGGGGTACCTAGGTTGTATGAAGGAACTGCCGCAGGATGAGCTGAGACTCGAGGACATTCGGGTAGTTAGCAAGTTCCTTGATGTGTTTCCAGATGATTTACTTGGTTTACCTCCAGATCGTGAGGTGGAGTTTATAATAGAGTTGCTGCTTGGTAAGGCACCGATCTCTAAAGCTCCATACCAGATGGCTCTAGCGGAACTTTGAGAGTTGAAGGAGAAATTACAGGAATTACTAGACAAGGGATTCATTCAACCTAGTGTTTCACCCTAAGGAGCTCCAGTATTGTTCATAAAGAAGAAAGATGGGTCGATGCGGATGTGCATTGATTACCATGAGATTAACAAGGTAACTGTGAAGAATCGCTATCCTTTACCTCGTATAGATGATCTCTTTGACCAGTTGTAGGGAACGTGGGTCTTTTCGTAGATCGACTTGCGCTCAGGATATCATCAGGTGACTGTTAGAGCAGAGGATATAGCGAAGACAACTTTTCAAACCAGATATGGCCATTATGAGTTCTTAGTCATGCCTTTTGGGTTAACTAATGCTCCGGCAGTGTTCATAGATCTGATGAATAGGGTTTTCCATGAGTACCTAGATCGATTCGTAGTGGTATTCTTGGACGACATTCTAGTATACTCGGGGAGTACGGAAGAGCACGTGGAACATTTGTGGTTAGTGTTACAGACTCTGCGGGAGAAGAAGCTGTATGCTAAACTGAAGAAGTGTGAATTTTGGTTGAGTCAGATTACGTTCTTAGGCCATGTGGTTACTAGGGATGGTATATCAGTTGATCCTAACAAGATTGAAGTTGTAGTCGACTGGGTAAGGCCAAAGAATAGCAGGAGGTTTCGGAGTTTTTTTGGGATTGGCGGGTTACTATCGTCGGTTCGTGGAAGGTTTCTCTAAACTGTCTAGACCTCTGACACGATTAACCAGGAAGGGAGTCAGTTTGCGTAGACCAGTGATTGCAAGTAGTGCTTTCAGGAGTTGAAGCATCGACTAGTTACTGCTCCAATGTTGACCATTCCTTCGGGGGATGGTGAGTTTGTGATTTATAGCAACGCGTCTTTAAAAGGTCTGGGATGTGTGCTTATGTAGCAAGGTAATGTAGTGGCATATGCTTCTCAGCAACTGAAAGAGTACGAGAAGAATTACTCTACGCATGATCTGGAATTGGCTGCTGTGATATATGCACTGAAGATTTGGTGACACTATCTGTATGGGGTGCAGCGTGAGATCTTCACTGACCATAAGAACCTCAGGTATTTCTTTACATAGAAGGAGTTGAACATGAGGCAAAGGCGGTGGCTTGAGTTGATTAAGGACTACGATTGTACGATCAGTTATCACCCAGGTAAGGCTAATGTGGTAGGACTTGAACTCGTGCAGTAGGCATTTGAGAAGGTGGGTTTGATCCGGGAGAGGATTAGATCAGCTCAAAGTCGGTAGAAGGGTTACGTAGATGTTCAGCGCCGTGAGTTAGAGTTTGAAGTGGGAGGTAAGGTATTTTTTTGTATCGCTCCGATGAAAGGGGTGATGAGATTCGACAGGAAGGGCAAGCTGAGCCCAAGGTATATCGGACCATTCAAGGTACTTGAGCGAGTGGGTCCGGTAGCCTATAGGATTGCATTACCTCCAGCACTCTTGAGGGTCTATGATGTGTTTCACGTATCCATGTTAATGAGGTACGTGCTGGATCCATCACATGTTATCAGTTATGATGAGTTGGAAATTGGGGATACTTTAGCATATGAGGAGATACCTATTCAGGTTCTAGACCGTAAAGTTCAGAAGCTTCGCACCAAAGAGATACCGTTAGTGAACGTATTGTGGCGGAACCACGAGGTTAAGGAAGCTTCTTGGGAACTGGAAATGGAAATACGACGGAAGTATCCACAGTTTTTTTGAGCACTTGTACATGATCCTACTATGGGTTGGGATAGGTGGTTAGTCGTCGAGAGTGTGTGTGTATTGTGAACTCCAGAGACAGTTGTATATGTAACCATGGTATTCCTCTGCCATAAGTGAGAGTATGTATGTGTATGTGTATGATGGGGCTACGTTGTAGTGGTTGCCAGTTTTTCTCTAGAATGGTATATATGTGTTTAATTGTATGTATGAGTCTGTGAATGAGAGATGGAAAATTTCGAGGACAAAATTTTTGTAAGGAAGGGAGATTGTAAGAACCCGAATTGCGATAAGTGGGTTTAAACATTTAAAGAGAGGAGCATTTTGGTAGAAGAGTAGGCCTCGTCGACGAAGCCAGATTTCGTCAACAAAGTCTTTGTCCTTCTCGTCGACAAGATTCAGAGACTCATCGACGAGAAGAAGCCGAGGAGTTTTGGAAACCGAAAATATCAGGATTCGTCAATGAATCCATTGTCTCGGCAATAAGAAGACTATAGGGCCTCGTCGACGAGGACACCATCTCGTCGACGAATTTGCTCGGGTCAAAGGTGCTATAAATAGAATTTCCTTTTCTTCTTCATTAAGAAACTTCAAATATCTCTTTCTCTCTCTTTAGAACTCTCCATACTCTCTCTCTATCTAGATTTCTTCACCGATCGTTGCTAGAATCGTGAATCTGAAGTTACCACAAGGATCATGTAAGGATTCTCTACAAGTTTTACGGATTGGAATCTCGTTTCGAAGATTTTCGGGTTTTGGCATAAAATCAAGGTAAGGCTCAGTTTTCAATTTTAATCTCATAGTTTTGTAGGAAACTGTGTTGTGAGAATATTTTGTACTGTTGATTGTAGGTTTTGGAACTCGGTTCGCTATTTAGGGACCTTGGAGTTTAGGATTTGCTATTTGGGGAAAAGGTAAGGGCAACTATGTTTATATTGGTTATTTTTGAAATCGTACTCGATGGAATTGCCGTTCACGGTCCCATGTGTGTTTTAGCTACTTATTTGGGGGGATCTAATGGGGAAAACTATGGGTTTTTCATTATTACAGTTTTGGGAAAAGGGGACGACGGGCTGCATCCCTAGTTTTGTTGAAAACCGAGGGTATATGTTGATTTATACTATGTTATTGGGATGGTCATGCCTTGACTTGTTTAAACTGTATTTGTTTGGAAAACCATGATTTAGATTACCAAATGGGTGTGGTTTGTTTGGTTATATGAGAATGCATGTGAGTGTGATATGTTTAAATGCTAGTAGGAACGCGATTCTGAAATTGTTCCAGGTACTGAGAGTGTCCGGCTCTATATTTGAGGGCGTGTGTTTACCGCTTGCAATGTGGGCAAGAGTGTCTGGCTCTATATCCGAGGGCATGAGCCTATTCCGGCAGATCAAGCCGAAGGGTGTGGATCCATCAGTTAGTGCCGATAGGATGCCATGGGAGTCGGGGACTAGCCATGTGCCAGTGGCGCTGTGTTTGAGGGTTAACTACGGGCCAACGCCGTATGTCGCGGGCCGGCTTCGGGCTGATAGGTGTAACGACACCTGGATTGATGATCATGTGTATGTGTATATGTATGTGTGCGTGTATGCACTGTGTAAACTAGTATGGATTGCATTTAACTGCGTGTATGTTGCATCATGATAACACTCAAATGGCACACACCGATATAACCTGTATTCTTCCTTATTGAGAGGTGTCTCACCCCTGCTATACGTATATTTTTACAGGTCCTTCGAGTAAGCGAAACTAGCGTCCTAGTGTAGGGAGCGTAGTGGTTGGTGTACTGTGGTTAGCGCTTGGATAAGTGCTAGGACTGTACTTTGGGGGTTGCCATTTTGAGATATATTTGGGCACCCATTTGTACATTTTGATAAAGCCTGTTACTGCTCTTGTATAGAATTTGGTATGGTACTGCTTATGTATATATAGAACGACCTTTTTCCGCTGGGTATATGATTGTGTTTGGATGTGTTTAGGGTTCCTAGGAACCCCACGGGGTTGGGCCCTCATCCTTCGTATTGTATCTTTGGATGTTTTATCGGATACAAGGACAGGTTAGATTACATTTTCACTCTCGGGATCCTATTTCGGGTTCGGGGTGTGACAGAATTGTAGTTTCTGGTTGAATCTATGTGAAAATAATATTCTTAATGGTTATACAATGATGAAACTTTAATGAGTGACTTGCTTCGGAGTTGCATGAATTGTGTATGAATGAGCTGGTGTGTAATCTGGTGATAAACCTGTATAGGAAATAATATATTTGTGTTGCATGTGCATTCATTTAATATTCACTGAAATTGGTGTTTGTGGGTATCGCCTTGGATTGCATTCATGTTATTTGTTAGAAACTAGCAAAACGTTAGTTGGGGGGGGGGGTGTGATTACGCATCAAAGTTGCGTAATTAGGCGTTTAAATTCATGCATTAAAGACTATAATTCTAATTAAATGCCTGATTATGTCCCATATTTTAACATTGAGCTCCATTTATAATATTTGGGTTTTATTCGATAATTTACGAATTTTCGGTATTTAATTATTGCAGTATAATTTTTGAAAATTAAAATCGAAATTAAAATGTACGTGGGCTCCGTGCACATGAACTTGTGTCATGCAATGCAAATGAGAAACTGCTACAATGGTCCATGTACGTGGGTGAACCATGCATGTATGAACCATGCGTGAAATGAAGAGGAATGCGTGCAACTTGAATGAGGCCGTGTGATCAAATTCGTGTCTCAGTTCGGTTTGTTGTGGTAAATGGTCAATTGATCGAATAGAGGCGATTTCCAAAACCTTCAAGGTTTCATCGTTCGTCCACTGGTTCAGTTTGCCAATTCATGAGGTTTGGTTTGTTGGGCTCATTTTGAACTGAATGTTTGGTTGACTGAGGAAGGTGGAAGACATTCATTTTGGTTTAGTCAACCAAGCCAAGTCAACACTTTGACTTTCTGGTTAGTTAGTTTACTGAGGCATTTACAACGCCAATTGTTTGGTCAACCGAGGGCCTTTGAAAATTTTTCTTCTTCTTTTGACCTTATATAATTTTATCCTTATTTGTATATTTTTGCATTTAGGTTTGAGGGAATTTTTCATCAAGTGAACTAAGGTCAATCTTGGGCCTTGAGTTAACCCAAAAAATATGACGTCGGTCAACCGAAGGTGATCCCTAAGGTCATTCTACGGTCTTTTGAGCTTATGCATCCTATCATCCATGTAATGCAATTATTATAAACCATATTATTACAACAAATTAAATGCAAATACAATTGACAATAGTGGTCTTCATTCCCTTTGCTTCTCCAAACGCCATTATATGGTGTGAGCATTGAGTTTCTTATGACATCATCTATATCTTTGTCATTGCGTGCTAAGAATAGTCTTGTGCAAAAACTCAAGACGCTAGTAAGGTACAAAACTATTCGTCATAATCAAAACGGGATATGACCTATAAGGTTAACATCAATTTCTCTAACTTTCTTCCCCACACACTTAGTTTCTTGTAGGAAAATTATATTAACTCTTCTTCTTATCATTGTGTCTACAATTTTCATGCTTTTACCCATGAGTATCTTTATATTCCAAGTTACTAATATAATCCTAATTTCTTGAACTAAAGCCTTTACCTGCCCACATCCAAAATGATGCAGGAACCCTCATATATTTGACACCGTACCCGGGCACCGACACAACGCTTCGCTTTGGGGCGATGACCTAGCCCACCCTCACCGACTTTTTGCTATACCTGGGTGGTACAAGTGCAACGCGTCGCACGTAGGGGATGCCCCCAACAAATATTCGGTAAAGATTTTGTTGTAATTGGTGTGATCCCAAGAGGGAGGGGGGTGAATTGGACATTTAAAACTTTTCGGCTAATTTAAAACATTCCACCGATTCACCATAGTTCATATCCCATTCAACTTATATATGTATATGTAAAATGAGTTTAATTGTGTGTCACCCTGTTCTTTACTGCTTTCTGGTGCTTGTGTAATTAATTAAACTGCTTTATTTAACTTCTGATATTACTTGCACTAGATTGACCATAAGGTTGTGAACATGCTTCTGTTAGGAGGAACACCTAGGGGATAGATTTTAAAAATACCAATTCACCCCCCCCCCCTCTTGGGACCATGGTAAAGCTAACAATTGGTATCAGAGCGAAGTTGCATAGACTAGTTGTTATTTTGCAAAAAGATCACATATGGCTCATAGCTCCATGACCCCTTTCCCTAAGGGACCATCTTCCACACGACCTCCTGTTTTCAATGGTGTTAATTACACCTTCTAGAAACAGAGGATGAGCATCTACCTTCAGAATACTGATTGGAAGGTGTGGAGGATTGTCTCTAAGGGAAACTATGTCCTTCTGAAAATTGAGGGTGCAGCTAGGGTTCCTAAAACTGAAGATGAATATGATGATAATGATATGAAAGCTATTAGTCTTAATGCCACTTCCATGAATATTTTATACTGTAGTCTTGATGTAAATGAATTTAATAGGATTATGGCATGCCTACTACAAAAGAAATATGGGATAAGTTAGAGGTCACATATGAGGGTACAAGAGATGTGAAAGACACTAGGATAGATATGTTGACCAGTGAGTATGAGGCCTTTAGGATGAATGTAGGTGAGTCCATTCAGAGCATGTACACTAGATTCACACACATCATAAACTCACTACATGTATTAGGAAAGTCCTATCCCACATATGAGATGATCAGGAAGATTCTTAGAGGCTTACCTCCTATTTGGGAAGCTAAGGCTACGACCATTGCTGAGGGTAGAGACCTTAAGGCCATGAGCTTAGATGAATTGATGGGCTCCTTGATCACTTATGAATTATCCATAAATGAAAGACTTAATGAGCATAGCAGGGCTAAGAAAGTGACTGCACTAAAAGCATCTAATAACACATCTAGTGAGTGTAGTAAGTCTGACACTGATGATGAAATGACTATGCTAACCAGAAAGTTTAGCAGATTTTTCAGGAAGAATGGGAAACCATTTAAAAAATATAGAGACTCCACTAATGAGAAAGGAGAGTCCAGCAAAAGAAAAGAAAAATCAAATGCTCCTACATGCTATAACTGCAACAAGGTGTGGCACATCAAACCCGACTGCCCACTGCTGAAAAAGGAGGCTATGAAAAAGAAGAAAGCCATGAAGGCTAGGACTTCATGGGACCAATTCAGTAGCAGCGACTCCGATTCGGATCATAGTGACACGGAGGTCGCTAATCTGTGCTTGATGGCACACTAGAATGAGGTATTGTCTTCTTGTTCATCATCTTCTTATTATTCATCTGATGATTGTGATTCTGACAGCATGCCTACGTTTAGAGAATTACAATTTGAATATATTCATGTTTCAAAATTGCTAGACAAAATGACCAAAGAGAATAATGATTTGAAAAAGAAATGTGAAAATTGGTCAAAATTATTTAATATGGCAAAACCTCTTATGCCTCTATTTTAAAAGAAAAGAATACTACTATTGTTGAGCTTGAGAGGAAATTGGAGGATAGCTCCAAAATTATTTTTAAATTCACCAAGGGCAAAGAAAATTTTGAAAATTTATTTGGTGCCCAAAGAAACTCCTTAAGTAAGGAGGGTCTTGGTTTTAATGGTATTGAAAATGTTAGACGACCTAATATTTACTTAGGACATTTTACACGTGAGTCAAAATCTCATATTCCTCCTAAAGAACCTAAGTATAGATTGAAATGTTTTCAATGTAAACAGATTGATCACATTTAATTTGATTGTCCACTTAGGAATAAGCATGCTAGAATTAGGAAGGTATGGGTAGTTAAGGGAGATACTGTTACTAGCCCCCGTGGACCCAACAAAATTTGGGGACTAGCATCAGTCACTTAGCCTTTTTTACAGGTATGCCTAAGATTGTCCTCCTCTAAGGACCGGTGGTACTTAGATAGTGGATGCTCATGACATATGACCGGTGACAAGGGAAAATTCACTTCAATTGTTCCCAAAAATGGAGGCTATGTAACATTTGGCGACAATGCCAAATGACGCATCATCGGGATAGGTAAGGATTCCTCTCTTACACTATTGAAAATGTTTTGTTGGTTGATGGACTAAAGCATAATCTACTTAGCATAAGTCAATTGTGTGACATAGGATATAAAGTATCATTTGAAAATGACAAATGCGTAGTAGAAAATAAAACAGACAACAAAGTACTTTTTACTACTGATAGACCTGAAAATGTCTATACTACCTCACTTGATAATTTAGCTTCACAAAAAGTAACATGTTTTTCTGCTATAAATGAAGCTAGTTGGTTGTGGCATAGGCGTTTAGGACATGCTAGCATGGATTTATTGTCTAAACTTGTTAAAAAAGAATTGGTTAAAGGCTTGCCTAAAATGTCTTTTGTAAAGGATAAAACCTGTGATGCATGTCAAATGGGTAAGCAAACAAAATCTAGTTTTAAGAAAAAGAAATTCATATCTACTACTAGACCTTTGGAGATGCTTCACCTAGATCTATTTGGGCCTAATTCTATGCAAGGGCCTAATTCTGTGCAAAGTCTTGGTGGTAAATCTTATGCTTTTGTAATTGTGGATGACTTTTCTAGGTTCACATGAGTGTTGTTTCTTGCACATAAAAAGGAATTATGTGAACAATTCACCAAACTTTGCAGAAGAATTCAAAATGAAAAAGGATATAAATCACTCACATAAGAAGTGATAGAGCACGAAATTAAAAATGAAAGCATAGAAAAATATTGTGACTTAGAGGGCATATTACATAACTTCTCTGCACCTAGGACACCTCAACAAAATGGTGTAGTTGAAAGAAAGAATAGGTCACTGCAAGAAATGAGCAGAACTATGTTGAATGAGCATAGCTTACCTAAATATTTTTGGGCCAAGGCCATTAATACTGCATGCTATGTCATGAATAGGGTGTTAATTAGACCATCAATTAATAAAACCCCTTATGAATTATGGAACAATCATAAGCCTAATATTTCCTATTTTCATGTGTTTGGTTGTAAATGCTTTGTGCTTAGAGATAATGAGCATCTAGGAAAATTTGACTATAAATCTGATGAAGGCATCTTCCTTGGCTATGCACTTAATAGTAAAGCATATTCAATAAAAGAACTTTAAATGTGATTGAATCTATTCATGTTGTGTTTGATGAGTCTAATCCATTTTCTAATAAAGATGATGAAGATGATATTGATATTAGAAAATTCTTAGAGAAAATGTCTATTGAAAACAATGCAAGTGAAAATCAAGAACAAAATGAAAAATCACTTGAAAATAATGAAAATGGAAATTAGGGGTTACCTAGAGATTGGAAATATATTAGAAGTCATCCTATAGATCAAATCATAGGCGAACCATCCTGTGGTATAACCACAAGACCTCCTTGAGAAATATAGCGAATCATTCTGCTTTCTTGTCCCAAGAAGAATCTAAAAATATTAAAGAAGCCATAGAAGATGAGTCTTGGGTAATGTCCATGCAAGAAGAACTTAACCAATTTGAAAGAAACAAAGTGTGAACCTTAGTGTTCCTAGGCCAAATGAGCACACCATCATTGGAACTAAATGGGTATATAGAAACAAGAAAGATGAGAATGGGGTAGTAACTAGGAATAAAGTTAGACTAGTTGCCCAAGGGTATAACTAACAGGAAGGGATTGACTTTGATGAAACATATGCTCTTGTTGCCAAATTAGAAGCCATTCGTATGTTACTTGTCTTTTCCGCTTTTAAAAATTTTAAATTGTTTCAAATGGATGTTAAAAGTGCTTTTCGAAATGGCTACATAAATGAAGAGGTATACATAGAACAACCACCCGGTTTTGAAAATCATAAATATCCTGATCATGTTTACCGGTTATCTAAAGTTTTGTATGGATTGAAATAAGCTCCTAGAGCTTGGTATGAGAGGTTTAGTGGTTTTCTACTAGAAAATGAGTTTACTTGTGGCAAAATTGATAGTACACTCTTCATCAAGTCCAAAAATGATGATATCTTGTTTGTTCAAATTTATGTGGACGATATCATTTTTGAAGCAACTAATGATGAGTTGTGTAATGAGTTTGCCAAATGCATGCAAAGTGAGTTTGAAATGAGCATGATGGGTGAACTTAGTTTCTTCTTAGGTCTACAAATTAAGCAAACTAATCATGAAACTTTCATATGCCAATCAAAATACATTAGGGACTTGCTAAAGAAATTTAATATGGAAGATTGTAAAATTCTTGGCACACCTATGAATTCTTCCATAAAGCTTGATAAAGATGAGCAAGGAATCCCTGTTGACGTAAAACTATATTGTGGCATGATTGGAAGTCTCCTATATCTCACTGCTAGTAGGCCCGACATTATGTTTAGTGTATGCATGTGTGCTAGGTTTCAAGCTGCTCCTAAGGAATCTCATCTAAAAGTTGTTAAACGAATCTTTAGGTATCTAGTTGGAACTATTGAATTCGGATTGTGGTACCCTAAACATACTACCTTTGAGATTGTTAGTTACACTGATGCTGACTTTGTCGATAGTAAGGTTGACAGAAAAAGCACTAGCGGCACTTGTCATTACTTAGAACCATCTCTTGTTTCTTGGTTCTCCAAGAAACAAAAGTCAGTTGCCTTATCCACAGCCAAAGCTGAATTTATTGCAGCTGGAAGTTGTTGTGCCCAAACTCTTTATATGAAACAACAACTTGTGGATTTTGGATTGCACTACGAAATAATACCGATTAAATGTGATAATACTAGTGCAATCAACATCTCTAAAAATCCTATCTCACATTCACGAACTAAACATATTGAGATTAGACATCATTTTCTTCATGATTATGTGCAAAAAGGAGATGTGGCTTTTGAGTTTGTATGCACTAATGAACAGTGGGCCGATATATTCACTAAACCACTACTCGAGGATAGATTCGTACAAATTAGACGTGAGTTAGGCTTAATGCATAGTAGAGAAGCTTCCTAAACTTGAATGTCTCATATCTTGCATAACTTTAGGGGGAGCTCTCTCATGGGAACTTTCCAAGTCTTAGCAACTGATACTACTGATTCACTAATCCTCTTGCCTTATACTTTGTGAAAGTTGAATATTGATTGTATGCATATTCTGTACTCCTATTGCATGATTATATTGATTACCATCTGTGTTGTACAATTTGTCCAATTCATATTCATATTGATGTTCTATTTGCTGTAATTGGACCATACTGAACTATTTGAGTAGCTGTGGATAAATTGCTAGGAAATTTAAACTCAAACAGGTTATGTTTATACAGGATGTCTTTTGGAAAGTCCGATTTACAAATGGCACTCTGCTGAAATTTTTTCAAAAATCTTTCCAAAATTCATCATGCATAAATGTAATAATCACCCATTGCCTAGGACTTTTATTCAAATGACCCTTTTTTCTGTTGCCAAAAGGGGGAGATGGAAAGAGAGGCAAAAATAATGAGTTTATTTCAAGTACATTGGATGCATATTTTAAGGGGGAGCCTTTTTGGGCTTAACCTTATATTTTTCCAATTGTATTTGTCATCATAAAAAAGGGAGAGAATGTTGACCTTATAGGTCACGCTCGGTTTTGATAATGACAAATACTCTTGTATTTGATGAATATCTAGTTCTTGTGCAAGTCTACATTAGCAGATACATTGACAACACAAAGAGAAAGTGAAGTTGAAGACCAAATCTCTTTTGTAATGCATTTCATATCGATTTGGTTTGTAATAGTAATTAGGACATTTGGTTTGCAATAAGCTCACACACATCACATGCATGATTTATTTTGCAAGCTCAAACCAGATGCGAACTAAAAGTGACCTTAGAAAAATCCTAGGGTTTTCCTTCGGTCGACCAACACAGGACTTTTTCGGTGTCTTCAAATTGGACCCCAAGTGACCCTAGGACACATACATTTGCACATATGTTTGTTAGGCACTTCATTAGGGTTTGTATGTCTCAAAACGGGACCGAAATGCACACTTGGTGCACTTTCGGTCGACCGAACCAGGCAGTTCATTCTGCCCTGGTTGACCGAACCATGCCTGGGTCAACAATTGACCAAGGCCCTGGTCGAATGAACCAGGTAGTTCAAAAAGTCCCAGTCGATCGAAACCTCCTTGGGTCAACATTTTGACCATCTGGTCGACCGATCCCTTTTTGTACTCTAACTACTTGGTTGACCGAGGGTCCTCGGGAGAAATCCCAGCGGTCTAGTCGACCGAACCAGGTAGTTTAAAAGGGCCTCGTTGACCGAACCTTGAAAAATTGAGGAATCACCCTCTCCTGGTCAATCGAGCCTTTAGTTCAAAACTCCCTTGGTCGACCGAATCATATGAGACTTGGTCGACCGAAACATTTCTGGTTGACCGGACCTCTTGGGTTGCACAATTTTTTACCACAGTTAATATTTTTAAAAAGGGTTAAAATGTTTTAAATATCATTAAACTTTTCTAACAATACCTAAAAGGTCCCCAACGGTCAAAAATTCTTGTATGTCTATATATGCTCTTTCATTTGGGAGAATTAAACATCAATTAGCAAAAAAAAAAAAAAATCAAATTTCTCTCTCAAGCTAAATACTTTCTATTGCTCATACTATTTCCAAATCCACTCAAACTTACCTACTTCATATCAGTATCATTTGTAAGTGTATTTGAGTGTTATTAGTTAGAGGTTTGCTCTCTCATTTTGTGAGTGTGTGAATCGATTTTTTCACGAGAGCATAACCTAAGTATTCTTAGGAGGCTTTGCTGATAAGCCTATACTAAGAAGACTTGTGTTGAACTTCAGAGTGTTGCATTCTCATTACAACATCTTAGGAAGTTTTTATTGGTTTTTGGCTTGCAAAAATACTCTCGAACTTACTCAAATATCTTGTGGAATCTTTATTGAACTATTTGTGAAAAAGATATTTGTGTTTGGTACATCAATCTTTGTGGCAATATTTATTCAAGTATATATATATATATATATATATATATATATATATATATATCATTTGCTGAATATAAAGATTATCTATTTTGCAATCCAAGCATGTATATAATCATGTGATTGAGATATTCTACTAATTGATATTCTTGAAGCTTGCTTGATATTCTGTGTTAACACATTTGATTGAAAAATTTTGAAATACACATATTGTTGTTGATATTCTCACGTACTCACTACACTGATAGAAAATATCTTTGAGAGTTGAACTTTTCAGACCACACTGAGCTTACATTTTAAATCATCTGTGGTGTTTGTGATTATGCGCATTTGTGGTACAAATTTGCTTTACGTGAAAACACCCCTATATTGTACCTTTTGATTGTATATCTGAGAGATTCCAGGCGTAGCCTGAGGGGGCGGTAATCCAGCCCGGTAAGGATTGGTGTAAAGGTTGAGGTCAGCCTCGCTAATTGACCTAGTTAAGGTTGAGGTCAGTCCTGTGCTAATTGACCTGGTTTGTATAGGTGCCGCTCCACCCGTTTAAGTGAGCAAGTTATTGTGATAATCCTTGTGCTGGTTAGCCAAGGCGGGGACGTAGGCAGTTAGCTGAACCGTGATAACATATATGTGTGTCACCCTGTTCTTTACTACTTTCTGGTGCTTATGTAATTGATTAAACTGATTTATTTAACTTCTGATATTACTTGCACTAGATTGACCATAGGGTTATGAACATACTGCTATTAGGAGGAACACCTAGGGGATAGATTTTAAAAATACCTATTCACCCCCCTCTTGGGATGACGGTAAAACTAACAAAAAAGATTAAAGTTGCTCAAAAAGAAGACCCATAATTAGTAGAGGTAATAGCCGGAATACATGATGGTCAAAGAGAGGAGTTTAGTATTACAGATGACAATGATTTAAGGTTCCATTCTAGGTTGTGTGTGCCTACAGATGATGATATTAGGAAAACGAATTTAGAAGAGGCTCACAGATCTCTATATACGGTTCATCCTAGCAGTACTAAAATGTATAGGGATCTGCGAGAGTATTTCTGATGGAGTGGCATGAAGAGGGAGATTTCCGAATTTGTGCAGCAATGTTTGATGTGCCAACAGGCTAAGGCTGAGCACCAGAGGTGGGTAGAACAGTTGCAGTGTAACGCCCTGGACCTGCCATATAGGCCTCGGAGTGTTATAAGACCAACACGCATCTTTCAAACCATTCACACAGCGGAACATAATAAAATAACCTCAAACATTATATACCAGAGTTCTATATTTGTACATCACCAAACTCACATCATATAGCCATGTTCTTCATATTACAAAATCTGGAAGAAAATATAATAAAACATATAACTAAAACATAACCGATCAAATTTAACTCACAGAATTACCCCACCTTAGAGCTATCTAAGTTTGATCACCTGGATAACCTAAAAAGATTTAACATATGACAAGTGAGACACCCCTCAATAAGAAATAAATAGTTTATAACAGTGTGTAGTTGAAGTGTTTATTATACAATTAAAATATCCATCCAAAATGTACCCACAATCCACAAGTAGCCCAAATATCGAGCCCATAATCACACAAAGTCAACGTCTTTATCATCCAATCACATACCCATAACCATCAATATTTTACTAGTAATTCCCGAGAATAGAGAAATCCACCCGCCCATACAAGTAGTTTCTCTCTGTTCTAGTGCTAATACCAGGGTACTCACCTTTCTCAATAAGCCCTTGGGTTATGTATCCAGGTAAAGTCACCGAGAATAAGGAAGATCACCCGCCCATACAAGTGGCTTCCTTCTACTCTGGTATCCACATATAATTACTAGAGTACTCACCTTTCTCAGCAAGCCCTCGGGTGGAGTAATCTACTTTACCCAAAATACTTAATTAATTAAAGCTACACACAGCCAATCACAATTGCTTCACAGATTTTCACACATACACCCATATCACAATTAATCCACATAGGATATTCATACAGTTTCCAATTATACCCACACTGGGTCTACATTCACATATCATATAATCGTCCACACAGATCAAACACAGCCCATATGTCCACACAGGACTGGTCCACATAGGACTAATCAAATCACAATATAAATGTCCACACAGTACTGATCCACATAGGACTAATCAAACCACACAGAATACCAACAACACTCCATTCATAGTAAATAGGTAAATAACGTCCTCATAACACTGCAGATGTTTACCTCCCAATATAAACGTCCGTATAACGACCTCCTCATACCACTACCAACGTCATATGACAGTTATACCAAGTACGATATAATGACCTCCTCATGCCACTACCAACGCTATATCATAATTTACATGAACCATAACCCAAGTCAATAGCAACCAATCATTCAACATGTTCACAATTCTGCCATAATATACACAACATTAGGATTCGCAATCAGTCAATATATTCAGCTAGACAAAATTCCCAGTTTCACGATTCTCACAATCTCGATAATTCATCATTCCACATTACTCACAATCATTTATTTATCAAGAATGGTTTCAACCACACAATTTTTCCTAATATAATTTATCTATCTAAAAGCAACATTTTCAATGCCAGCATAATTTAGAAAATTATACCTGTATATATATATATATATATATATATATATAAATTCATACTCAAAACTAGTTGTTTAAAATTATTGAAAAGTTATTATAAAATATTTCCCTTTACCCACTCCTCGAAATTCGACCCAAAATCAACAAAACGAGACCTTGTAATCTAAAAATCCCAAATTCCACGAATCTTAATAAAATACCCTTTTAATACTTCCTAGACTCCAAATACCTCAAAATAATGTTAATACCTTAAATTATTTTACTTACTCTGGTTTTGGGTTGTTTCTCAAACTTCTCAAATCAAAGATCCACTTCGCCTATATTGCAGAGAATCTTCCTAGGAGTCTCGTGGTAGCTTCCGATCATCGAACCGAGCAAAATCCGGCCTGAATTGAGGAGAGTAAGTAGTAGGGCCGAATTTTAGTGTGTGCGTGTGTGTGTGTGTGTGTGTGTGTGAGAGAGAGAGAGAGAGAGAGAGAGAGAGAGAGAGAGAGAGAGAGAGAGAGAGAATATGTAGGAAACTAAGTGCAGAAATGAAAGGAACCACTATTTATACGTAGGGATTCGTCGACGAGACACGTGGACTCGTCGATGAGTCCTAGTACACAATTCGGCGACTAAACAGCCGACTCATTGATGAATTTCAGTCATGTGAAAAACCCCTCTCAGTAATTTCTCATTGACGAGACACGCACCCTCATCGATGAGCCAAGATAGAACACTCATTGACGAGACCAGTTTGATTGTCGACGAATGCTTGCTGCCTCCCCCCCTCTTCAAACTTATTCTTCCTTCTCTTTTATCTTCCTTATTATTCCAAATAGTTTAAAATTTTTTGGGTCATTACATGCAGCCACTTTACATCCTTGAGTGGAAGTGGGACCATATATCCATGGATTTCATCACTAGGCTACCGCCGACAATGCATGGTCAGATAGCCATCTGGGTTGTTGTTGATCGGCTCACAAAAACAGCCCACTTTCTACCTATTAAAGTTAGCTACCCTATGAACAGATTGGTAGAAATCTACATTCAAGAGATTGTTTGACCCTATGGAGTGCCAGTATCTATAATCTTGGACTATGATCCACGCTTTACATCACGTTTTTGAAAGAGCTTGCAGGAGGCTTTGGGGTCTCAGTTAGTATTCAGCATCGCTTTTCATCCTCAAACAGATGGTTAGACAAAGAGGACAATCTAGGTACTTTAGGATATGTTGCAAGTGTGTGTATTGGATTTTGGGGGTTGCTAGACCCAATATTTGCCACTGATTGAATTTGCCTGCAATAATAGCTATCAGGCAAGCATCGACATGGCACCTTACGAGGCGCTTTATGGTAGGAGGTGTCGTTTTCATCTACACTGGGATGAGTTAAGTGAGAGGTGAGTTTTGGGGCCAAAAATAGTGCAGCAGGCGTACGATAAAGTCTGGCTTATTCGAGATAGAATCAGTGCAGCTTAGAGTCGGCAGAAAAGTTACATAAATAATCGCCGTCAGGAGTTGGAATTTGAAGTGGGTGACCATGTGTTTTTTAAAATAGCATCACTGAAGGGAGTCATGAGGTTTGGGAGGAAGGGTAAGTTGAGTCCTAGGTTTATTGGCCCGTTTGAGATACTTCAGAAGATTGGGTTAGTTGCCTATTGGCTAGTTTTACCACCAACTTTGTTCAGAATACATGACATATTTCATGTCTCTATGTTAAGGAAATATGTCTCAAATCTTTTCCATGTCATCAGTTATGCAAAATTAGAATTTAGTGATGCTCTAGCTTATGAGGAAATTCCAATACAAATCTTAGACAGGAAGGAACAAGAATTGCGCAGTAAGAAAATTCAATTAGTAAAAGTCCTATGGAAAAATCATGCTAATGAAGAAGCTTCATAGGAGCTTGAGGAAGAAATCAGACAGAAATACCCACACCTATTTAGTGGGGTACAGTAATGATTTGTATAGTTTAAATAATGATAGTTTTATTTTATTCAATGCGAAGTGATAAATGTATGATTGTAATTTAAAATATAGGATAGGTAGCGTTTTTGGTTTTGGGAGAATTTTATTTTATGAGTATATTTGTAATCTCCCAGAACTGCTCATGTAACCATAGTATTCCTCCGCCATAAGTGAGGGTAAGTAATAAAATAAGTAGCCATTTTTCTTTAAGGATGGTGTACAATATAGATAGCAAATTTTAAGGACGAAATTTTTATAAGAAAGGGAGAATGTAAAGACCCTAAGAATTATAGTAATTAAATAATAAAGAAAGGAAAGGAAAATGAATTTTAAAGAGGGTTAAGCAGGGTCTCCTCGATGAGTGTAGAAGTGCTCATCGATGAGCAGACTCTTGGGCTCGTCGATGGGTACGTGTGTCTCGTCGACGAGAACTTACCGAGAGACCTATTCTGGGATCTGAAACTCATCGACGAGGAGAAGATGTTCATCGACGAGATCCCTTCATTGACTTGTCAATGAGGCAATGTATCTCGTCGACGAGTCCACATGGACAAGCTTTCTATATAAAGTCAAAAATCATTTTTCTGCAAGAATTTCAAGCATAATTCTTCTCTCTCTCACTCTCTCTAGAAAACATATTCTCTGACTTCTCTCTACAATTCGACTCTCTCTCTCCCCGGTTTGACGATCAGAAGCTACCACAGTGATCCTGGGGAGATTCTCTACAACATAGTCAGAGCAAAATGTTGATTTGAGAAGTTGGGGAACCATCCCAAAACCAATGTAAGTAGATTATTTGAGTATTTCTAGTATTACCAAATTCATTTGAGCCTAGATTTTGTATTACATGGGAATATACTATAGTTTTGTGAAGTAAAATTTGGGTATTATATTTTCAAGAATATGGTGTTTGGGACCCTACAGTCATAGGTTGAGGACCCCAGTGGGTGGTATTTCAAGAACTCAGGTAAAATGATAACATGGTTCATAGTCTAGAAATTGTGCATATAGATTTGGGGAAATATGTATGTGATGATTATTTAGGTGAATTCAGTTGTTTGATTGGGAATTATATGTGTATTATCTGAGGATGTTGAAATTATAAATGCTGCACGTGTGAGATTGTAATAGCAGTTAGTGCTCAGATAATCAAGTAAGGGAAATATGCTATGCTAGGAGTTTTTAGTATGGTTATCAGTAAAAATTATATGTTTAACCAAACTATTATTCAGATCATAAAATATTTTTGTAACAAAAAATACAGACTTCCGGGCATGTGAATCTATTTATTTAAATTGTGTGGCATGAGCTCATAGCAGAGTAGTACAGTATCTATACAGTTTATAGATCCATGTTTTACAGTATATTAGCAGAAAATATTAGGGAATATATATGTTCTACAGCACGACAAATTTTTCAGTATACATAGAGATATAAATTTTACAGAATATTCAAAAACATGATTCATAGTATTTCCAAGAAACCATGATTTACAGTATATGTACAAAAACACATATTTTCAGCATTTTCGGAATACCATGATTTTACAACCATAACATCGAGATACTCAAATATTCGGATAAATATTCAGATATACAGATATTAGATATTCAGTCAGTTATTCATATTTTCAGATTAGTTTTACAGTGTTATGGTTATTACAAAATCATGGTAAAATAGTAATATAGAAATATTAGTTATATATATATATATATAATATCAGATCCTCATGAACCAGATTCAGTCAACAGAGCATGGTACCATAGCTATTTTCAGTTCAGAGTGCAACCATATAACTCAGATAGTATGTGGATTTTCAACAGTCAATCGTGCCTATGTTGTGGATAGGCTCCCCGTCAGTTAGGGTTAAGGAGGTTGATTTGACTTTCGGAGTTTACTTGACTTATCTTGGTCGACTAGCCAGTGATAGGTCTCGCCTGGAGGCCGCACAACCCTGTCATAAGGGGTTAAATCATGACTTTCAGTTATCCATCCAGGGAAATTTCTTAGTTATTATTATATATATTCAATTTTACAAAAACCGTAGACATACCTGTGAGTATTAGAAGTATTATGAATAGAAAATTCATAAAAATAGTTTATCTTAAGTAACATAGGTATGAGCTATACTGTACATTATTTATATGTTTTTTTCTCAGACTCGGTTATTTGCAGTACTTCTAAATCAGATATTACAATTACGTAAACTCATCTTACACACACTAATATAGCATATTTCATCTTACTGAACATTATCTCATCCCAGTGATTTAACATTTTTCAAGTGATCCAGGTAGGCGAGTATATCAAGCTCGTAGATAAAGGAGACTACAGTACTGCCCTATCTATAGGGTGAGTATTTTGGGAAGTCATTTTTGAGTAGTCCCTAGGTTCAGAAAAGGGTATTTTAAGAATGGATATGTATACATGTTTTGGAAAGAATTCAAACACTCTGGTATTGTACATATGTTGATGTGGTTGTATGTATTTTGCTTTCCGCTACATAAGTAGTTTATTGTGTCTTAGATTCCACCATTCCTATCAGGACTGTGATGATGGTTTGATTTATATTAAAAGGTATCAGAGCAGTGAAATTTTACAGTTTATATATGTGGAAAAGAAAAAAAAATGGCTTGTAAAATTAGGTTGTTACACTTGGAGTGGTACCTAAAATCCCCAAATCAAAAATCTGCTCCGATTAAATTGCTAGGATCGAAATAGGGACCCTGTGGTGGTCTCTGATTATCAATTTGGCTGAATCTTGGGAAAAAATTGAAGAGAGAGAATTAGTTAACCTTATCCCAAGAGTGGTGCCTAGGACGCCCTGATCACAAATCCACTCCGTTTAAAATATTGATGGTTGAGAATGGAACCCGGTGGTATTTTTCGTTTGTCAATCGGCCGAGAATTCGCCGAAAAATTTAGGAGAGAGAGAGAGGTTCTTGGGAGAGAGAAAAACTCTTTGGATACTTTGAACTAAAGGATCAAAAGATCCTTTAGTAACCTAATGTATATATATATTATATATTATTATAACTTAATAATCTTATATATTATCTTTTTAATATTATACACACACACACACACACACACACACACACACATATATATATATACACCACACATATTACTTATATATATATATATATATATATATCATATTATTCATTAAATTAATTCAATTTAATAAGAATTTATTAATTGATAATAATTTTTTTTAGGGGCCATTCCACTAATCTTATATAACTATTTTTGGGATCGTTACATCATGCAAGAACCTTTGATATTAAAATGTAAACCCAACTCTATAAATTTACCATATTGATTTTTTTTAGTCTCCACCCCAAATCTTTATCTCGCCAACTTTTGTAATGAGTGCTTTTATTCAATTTTCAAAAGCGAAGGCAAGCACTCACAAACTCATCTAGCAACCAAATAAAGGAATCCAAATCCATCAGCTGCAAATCTGGGTTTTCTCCTCCAAGCAAACAAAATGCCCTATCCAAACTTTTCCACTTGCAAATTGAAGGATTTTCTTTCAATTTGACACTATTTTGTGGAAGTTTCGCTTCCATATCTATATATGTGGGCTTGTTTATTTGAATTTCAATTTCATACATTAAAGAGTTTTGATGATTTCCAAACTAAATTTTGTCCCTAGATTATCCACTTAATATACTAGATTATCTTGTTAAATAGATACAAAAATATATAACTTTCAAGTCTGAGATGACTGGCCAGACTGATCATGGGACGAATCTTAAGACACCTTATACATCATAGTCTCTTTTACATGTTGATATTCCTTGGGTGTTGCATATATTTCTATGTGCTAGTAATGTGATTTCTTATTGCAGGATCTTCTCACACTCACATGGATTAGTTTATTTTCCATATTACGTCATGTGTGGGCCCCATTTAATTTAAATTTATCTCATTATTTATTTATTTTTTATATATACGTTTTTCTAGATCCTTGTTTTGTTTTCTTAAACAAATTAAAAAAATCCTTAATTTTGAAATTTTAAATTCATTGAATATTTGACTCATGAGCTACTTAAAAAGTATCTTCTATTAATCTATTGATTAAACAAAATTTAAATTTAATTCCTTGATATTTTTATTGCAGACTTGAATTGATTTTTGATCCTATACTCTCTTTAGAAAGTGATCTAAAGTCTCATGATTGACTTGTGAGAATATGGATAGATTGAATATTTTCTTAAAATGCAAAGAAAACATGAGAGAACAATATGCACAAGAAAACTATAACTTTTCATAGAACCTTAGGGTAACCAGTTTTCCCTAAGAACTTCATTAAAGAACCCCTGGATTTTCTAAGCATTTGAACCCTAGGGTAACTACCAAAATGGAATCATAGAGAACTAAAAGTAAACTCTAATGTGTGCACATTCCAAAAATGCACAAAATTTTAATTAAAAATATTTTGTTTAAAGCGTAACAAAATAATAAGTTTAAACAATATCTTAGGCTAACCCATTCCAACCCTCATCATGATTCATGTCTATACTCTGATAAAAATTATTCTAAGTCTATAGAACCTATTTCATAGGACTCTGATACATCTGTAGTAACCCGAACCTACAAATAATTTTACACAGCAGAAGACCTCAAATATATTTATACTATAGTACTAAAAACCTCATTATAACAACAATATCTCCAATATCAAATTTAATACATCCTTAGAACTTCTAAGATAAACCAAAAATAACAATTTATATTTAATCTAAACCGATCTTTCTAATCTCACCCACGCTTCCGCTACGCTACTTCGATTTTCAGGTATGTTCCTAAGATATCTGAAATGTATAATAAAAATTAGGGTGAGACATCTCTCAATAGTAAGGATTAGATTATTATTAGTACTTGACTAACATGAGTTTCTTTAGTGTAAAAAATAATTTATAACAATTTTACTTTAATAAAAATCGTATTTGTAAACTCTCTCCATCTCTCGTCTTCTCTCTCTCGAGTAATCTCTCTCTCCTCGTCTCTCTCACCACACACACCACACACACACATATATATATCTGTACTTTCCTCCAAAACATCATTTAAGTCTATTAAACGGCCATAATCACATAAATACCCAAATATGTCAAAAGGCTCCTTTTGGCTGATGCATGTCATGTTTAACCCCTATGACCCGGGTTGTGCGGTCTAAAGACTGGACTTAACTTGGGTTAGATGACCAAAGTTAAATGAAACATTATATTTTGTAAGTGCGATTTTCCTATCACATCTGGTCTAGAAACAGGTGTGTACCCAGGACAAATCCCCTATCCACACCGCCAACACTTCCACAACAGTGTGGCTCCATTAATATTCATCTATAGCTAACGGTACCAAGCATTCACCACATTCAAGCCATCAAGGTTCCTAAAACATATAACTACAATTTATGCAATCAAACAGTATAATAATCTGATCAAGTTCCCAACATAAAACTTGTAATAAAATTGCATCAATAATTGCAATAACTAGGTAATAGGCATAACACTGCAAAAATCTCAAATTGCTCAATTATGCAATAAAATAAAATAAACTCATGTCATACGATTTGTAATAATAATTATAATTTATAAATTACCTGAGAAATTCTTATAAATATATATATTCGGTAATTTAAATAAAAACACGGGTATGATCAACTCCACCTATTTAATGTAACTCAAATGTATTTAAATAAAACAGACATGATCAAATCTACGTACTTCAATTTTTACTCAGGAATATATCTAAATAAGACAAATATCACTATATTCATATACTCAAATTTAATCGGATATAATTAAAATAAAAATATTATCAAATCACCATATTCATATACTCAAATTTAATCAGATATAAGTAAAATAAAAATATGATCAAATTCCCACGGTTTAATTTAACTCAGACATATATTAAATAACCTGGATATATTAAATTCACATAATCAATTTAAATCAGACACATTTAAAATAAAATATGACATAATCGAGTCCACTAACACTAGTATTGGAGTAGTGTCTACATTGTGCAGAAGACAAAATTTCCATGGTCAAAACTTTGGAGAGTGGAATTGGGACCCGACACTGATAACCATTCTTAAATTTACGCAAAGAAGAGAAGAGAAAATTGAGAGGGAAAGAGATAAAGGGAGACATGAGAGACGTCGAGAGAGAGAGAGAGGAGGTTTGAGAGGGGACAGATGAGGGGGGGGGGGGAGACTTCTCACGGATCAGGAAGTATCATGATTCTTCAATTATAATTATAGTAATTAAAATAAAGAGGAAAAGAAAAATTTAAAGGGGGTAAAGCAGGGGTTCATTGACGAATGCCTTGGCTTCGTTGATGAACTCCCTTATACTGTTCATGATGAAGTTCAGTGCCACATCAACGAAGAGATACCGAGAGGGGGATATGCAAACTCTTTGGTTCATTGATGAACTCATTATCCTCATCGACGAACTTCCTTCTTCGGTTCATCGACGAGTCCACATGTCTCCGTTGACGAAGCCACGGGGTAGCAATCTATATATATATATATATATACAAAATTGGATTTTTGGGCGAAAATTCAGTTGACTCTCTCTCTCTCTCTCACTAGATTTTCGGTTTTTCTCACTTCTTTCTAAGATTCCAGCCCTGTTTCTCCCGGTTTGACGATCAGAAGCTACCATGATGATTTTGGGGAGATTCTCTACAACTCATCTAGAGTATAATTTCGATTTGAGAAGTTGGGAACCATCCTAAAATCAGGGTAAGTGGGTTATTTAAGGGTTATTTGGCTTGTAAGTTTTTTGAACCCAGATTTTGTTGTAGATGTTATTATACTGGTGTTTGAAATGATTAAATTGAGGTGTGTGAATTCAGGGTTTTAAGGCTTATACTGCAGGTAGGTTAAGAGAACCTAGTGGGTGCTCAAGAATCTAGGTAAATAATAAATAGTTTATAATTCAGGAATGTGAGTATGGGAATTATTCTAAAATTAATTGATTGAAAGGGAAATATATATGCGTATATTTCAAGATTTTGGAATTATGAATGTCGTGGGCGTAGTTAGAAATTAGTAGACGAGCTAGTTTGTCAGGTAGAAAAATATGTATGTTAGGAATTTTAGAAATTTTATCAATCATATATATGTGTTTAGGGTTAAATTTCTACAGAGTTAAATTATAATTATTTCATTATCAGAAAATACAGATTCGTTATAGGATTTTTATTATTTAGTTGTGGCATGAGTTGTTAATATCAAAACAGTTTATAATTTACAGTTTTTTCATAATATCATGATTACAATATTTTTGCGCAAGGAATATGCCGTTACCAGATTTACCAAGAAATAATAGAATTCCAGTTGTATCATTAGACAAATATTTTACAATATTTACAGAATAACATGATTTCCAGAATTTCAGAAAACCATAACAGTCAGATACTATAGTTATTGCAGTTTAGTATCCAAGTCAGATATTCCAGTTTATTCAGTGTAGTCACTACAAAAAATAAGGTTATAGGAATGATCAAAACCATCAGCTAATTAATCACAAAAAAACCATGCCCTAATCATAGTAGTACGAATTATAAGTATTGTGGACGATTTAAAATTAGTTGCCTATATCGCCATACAATAATTATGAATGACAACTTTTGAAAAACCGTCACTAATAAATAGTATTCGTTGACGGAATGAAACCATCACTAAAACCCTAATACTTTACTCGAAATTCTACATCGCCTTGGACTCAAAACGCACTAATAGTTAGGGTATTAGTGACGAATTTCCCAATCGTCACTAAATTAGAGTATTAGTTAAGGATTCAAAACCATCATGGCGAAAGTAGGGCGATAGTCGATTTGTGAAATTCGTTTACTAATACCCGACTATTAGTGACGGTTTGAATCTTTCACTAATACTCTAAATTGGACAAATATGACAATGTAGTGGCGGTTTTAAAACTGTCACAAATAATTTTAAAATTAATAATTTTTTGAATATATTATATTCTTTGTAAAAAGTGGAAGTTACATTTTAGCATACATAAAATTAAACCATAATTAATACAAAATTCATAAATTATTCCAAATTCTAATTCAAATAAGAACATTATACAAATTCAATTAAAATACAGAAATTCCATCTATTAGATAATAATAATAAGAATTTAAAAATCAAAATTCAAATACAAATACCCCCCATATATAAATTCAAATAAAATACAGAAATTTCATTATTCAGATAACAAAAAAAAATAATCAATCGCTGCATCTGACTGTAGTGCATGGCATTGTGTTATGTTATTGATAGCTGCAAACCCTACAAATAAGAATATTAAAAAAAAATTAATATACAATTTTTAAAAATATATGTATAACGTACCATAAGTAGTCAATAATTTGAGAGTAAAAAATAAATCAGATATTCGGACACTAATGCGAAAACAATTAGAAAAAAAAAAAAAACTTGAGAGAAGTATAATAATTTAAGTGCGGTTATTATGGAAAACATTAAATCGGAGGAAGGTGAATGAGGAAGTTCGCAAAAAGATTAGGCATTCGTGTGCATTATGGATAGTTAGTCTGCAATCCTATTCATATAAAGGATTGAAGTGTTTAATATTCATTTAACTTTCACTCATCTTTTCAAAAAATCTTTAAACATTCATTTTAAACTAATTATCTTTGTACATGATGTTATTTTGAGAAATTTACGAAATTTTCGGCAACATGGACGTTTTGTAACTTGGACCATTTTCCCATTAAAAAACTTGCTTACATGAAAACTGATTGTTTTCACTAACAATCATTTCAAACATGTAACCCCTAATCAAACTACCGCATGCAATTCAGAATATACGGCATCAGCCATGCAGTGGTGTTCAACACCAAGCATGGATTCCAATAATTCAATCTACAATTCATTAACATAATACCATCAAAATAAAAAAAATTAACATATTGATATGGTTACAAGCGATTAACCGAATGGTCAACCAAAATTTGGTTCGAGTGGTTTTGAGTTCAATGTAAATATCGGAATTTCCTCAATCGGTTCCGTTGACCGGCGTGTTTTTTAACCCGCAAATTAATCTTCGGTTAATCTTCACCGGAATTCCCAAAACCGGACCAAGGTCACCCTAGAGGTTGTCATTTGTTGTTAGCGTTTTCCAAAGGAGATGTTGGAGAAAGGCAGTCTAGAGAATTTTTGAAACCTAAGAGGAGGTCTGACATTTTTGAAACCTTAAGGAAGTTCTCTGTCTTTGGGAAAACCTCAAAAGAGGTCGAGTTGTTTTGCCCATTATATTTATTTGCTTCTGATATAATTATGCTATTATACATTCGATACAATAGTTTATCTATATTATAGTTGAAAAAATAGTAGGGCACTAAAGTATTTTTCGGGGTGATTAAATTATATAAAAAAGTGTCAATGCTCAACTAAATAAATCCACGTTAAAAATTTAATTGTCTTTAAAAAATTCTAATGATTCTAAAAAATTGGTTCAGATCGAATATCAAACTAACACTATGGGTTAATCAAACCCTAGTGAACCAAAAGGTATAGCTGATTTTGATTTACCCAAAAAACACCGACACCTAAACTTTTGGTTCGTTTCAATTTTTGGAGGTGCAATTCGAGTATATGGTTCATGAACAACCCCATTAGAGGACTAGTATCATAAGGTCATTAACAATAAAAAAAGGAAGATTTCAGTAGTGTGAAGTAGAGGCTACGGTAAATACCATCATGTAAAATTAGAATGCTTCGATACTTGTCCCCAATTACCCATGATACAAACAGACGAGGGGAAAAACACAAAGCGACTTAGCCGTACAGAATCACATCGGTGATGTGACCCACAATCGTTTAGAGCCGAAGATGACATTGGCCCAGAAGAGGGACTAGCTTCAATGGCTATGAAATCTATCTACCTTGTCAAGATACTGGGAGATAGACTACGGCTCTGTTATGTTGTGGTTCTCTAACTAAAGTCCCAAGCACTTGAGAAATTAAAAAAAACCTAAACAAAAACCTAAATTTTGATTCACATGTTTCCATATTAGCCTCAGTTAGCGCTGTCATGCATTTTATTTTAGCAATTTTCTAGAAAGACGATAATTTGTTTTACCTCCAAATAAATCAGCTCTTCATGCAGGCAAGGTTAGTTTAATGATACTCGGTCCGCGGCTTCACTTGTGGCAATATTCTTGGTAGGCACGACCAGGAGAAATCCTACACATCCTTGAGGCATTGATGCCATTTAAGGGCACTCATCATTATTAATGAGTGAAGCATATATTTTTTTCCTTTACAGCTTTTAGATGTGTCAAGAATAGCATTTACCCTTTCTAGGTCCAATAGTGATTGAACTAATGAAACCATACTAGTGAGTTGGTTAAATTGAAACAAGCCAACGTCTCAAAGTTTGAGAACGCGCGGTGCTTCCATCAGTGACAAATTTTCTGCGAATTTTGAAGGGACTTTCACGTTGAGCTAACGTCATATTGAAGAATGTGTAACATTAGAGAATTAAGTGTGCATTTTATAACCAAGATAGATAAGAACAATACCATAGATTGTGCAGTCAGACTCGGGAATCATCAGATGTTTGGAAGGAAAAACCATGGCCCAAACTGCTTCAGGACCAACCCCTTCTTTTTGCACTGGTGTGACACTTATTTGTCGAAGTATATATCCACGGACATGAAATGGCATAAATAAAAACATACTTGTATATTAATTTTGCCATGGTTCAAACAAATGGCATGACACCAATGCGAGCGTTCATTGTGACGTACATGATCAATTGTTTTATTATTGATCAGTTAGTGTTTTCAGTCACACTATCCGGGAAGACAATTACCTGATACGAAATGGCAATATAATTACCCATCAAAACACTCATGCAAACCTTGAGGCACTACAAAGTTGAAAACTGATGATTGCACTATATGCGCTCATCGTTATACAAAAACGAAATATGAATGCAGTGTGAAAAAAATCACAATGAAAAAAAAAAAGCAACTAATAGGGCGCAAATCCTCCATTTGAGACCTCTTGCAAAATCATAGTGCAGAATGATTATGAAACCAAAAGATAAAGCTTGGTGCGCACTAGGAAAGTTATACATATATGATGTTCAACCATATTGGCAATCCTTCCATATAGAAATCTGTAAACATAGACAATATGGAACCTATGACTCCTTGAGACCCATAATATATGTGGATGCAACCAGATGCTTATAAATGAATATGTTGCATCCATTTCTCAACAGGAAGGTAAGTATACAGGGCAACACAAACACCGGCAGATGTATAAGCTAGAGAAACAAAAATAAAAAGAAACTGGGTTATTGTTTAATGGTAAGTGAAAAGAAGAAAAAAACAAATAAAAAAAATCAATAAAAATAGATGTAATACCCCAAATAAATTCCGCGAGTGAGATCACTCGGTAACCTCCTGCCCAAATGCTCAAAACCGTGCAGATGTATTTTGCTCCCACCCTTCAAGGGCCTCCAGTTGACGCGTGCTGATTGCAGCGGCAAAGAAACTCTTCGAAGTCATGCTTTTGTATGAAAGAGGTGAGGGGTTCCATCGAACAATAAGATCAATATAGGAAAAATTAAAAGAATCATGTTATTCCATTAAATTATAATGGACAAATATGGTAATCATGGAGACAATAAGAAAATTGACCAGAACTTATATAAAGTGATCTGTATTTGGATGTAGTGAATCCCATACATTTCTCAAGGCTGTCTCTCTAAACCAACAAATGACTACGGGTTTCCTTATATGTGCAACTTCGAAACTAATAATAATAATAATAATAAAATAATAAATAATAATAATAACAATAATTTACACAGTTTTTTAAAAAGTTAAAAGGGTGATAGAATTTTTAATTCTTTTGTAAGCAAAGCAAAAAACGACAGATTGTCAGAGATGATGAACACAAAACAGGGAATCGTACTTTTATCAAAAAAAAAAGTAGATCAATTCTATTCTACCATAAAATCAGATGCGGCCTTACCATGATTAGAATATTCAAGAAACCCTTGAGTCCTTCATGGCATCTGTTGCACTTTATAAGAGCATGACAGAGTATTTTGTTTGACCTTTCAATAATGCAGGAAAGGAAATAGAAATGAAAAAAGAACAAACTGATTTAGATATATATTATGACCTTACATTAAATGGATTATTGCTTAGATGCTTAAATTGATTTAGAAAATTGGAAATTTCCAAATAATGATTAAACAAACAGAAAACCATTCTAAATTCTCCAAGCGGACACGCTCATATACTGGTTCCAACAGCATGAACTGAGATCTAAGATACACCAAAAATAAAAAATAAAAACCCGCCATTTAGTCCATAAAGCAAGAAGACCTAAAGCTTCGATAGATTTCAAATATACCCTCTTCAGATTCAAAGATTTGCAAGCTTCCAGCCACCATCTTAAGAGCATACGAGGTCTTCAGTAATTCCCAGGGCGCCTTTGTTTGTCCAATCGGATTGAATCGTAGAATCTGCTTTGTCCCTATACAAAGCAGCTTTGTTGAAGCAATCACATTGAAGAGGAGCGGCCAATGGAATAGGAGGGCGGAGACAGCGACAGGAAACGGCAGACGGGGCGACGCGACAGGAAGAACTGAACCACCTGCGACGGAGAGAGGAAGGAAAGTGGAAGAGGGAAGGAGAAAATGGACCAAGCGAGAGGGTGATGGGGCTAGAAGGATGACCGCGAGGCGCAGGGGCGACTGCACCGAGAGGACCACAACGAACGCTGTGATCGGAGGAGGATGGGAGTGGAGGAAGGAAGGAGAATGGAAAGAAGGGAAAATGAGGAGAATGAGGAAGACCCGTATGTTAAAGTGTGGAAATAAATGTTTTTATTTTTTTTAAATAAATAGAAGGGATGGTGACGGTTCTCAATCAGTCACTAAAATAGCCATAGTGATGAATTTTATAAATTCGTCACTAATACTGCTGAACGAAATTTTTTTTAGTTTTTATTTAAAAAGGGAAAGTATTAGTTGACGTTCTGAAATCCGTCACTCATGAAGGGGCCATAGTGACGAATTACAAACGTCATTAATACTCTGAACAAAATTTTTTTTATTTTTATAAAAGGGAATTATAGGGAGGTTGTCAAATCCGTACACGAATGAGGTGGGACCAAATAGTGACGAATTATAAATTTGTCCGGAATACTCTGAAACTAAAATTTTTTTGTAGTTCTTTAAAAAAGGGATTTTTTTTTTTTTAGTGATTTGGTTTTCTCCAAATCCACCATAATAATGGTCATAGTGACGAATTTTAAAGTAATTTCATCTAACTCTGAAACCTAAATTTTTGTTTTTATTTTTTTAAAAAAAGGAATGTATAGTGACGGTCTCAAACCGTTACTAATAAGGGTTTCCATAGTGGGACGAATTTAAAAATCATTCACTAATAAACTCTGAACTAAATTTTTTGATTTAAAAAAAAATTTAAAATATTAGTGACGGTTCCAAAGCCGTCACTTCATAAGAGGTAATAGTGTGACACAAATTTTGAAATTTTCACTAAGTAATCTGAACTAATTTTTTTATTTTTTAAAAAGAGAAGTATTAGTGACAGTTTTTTAAATCGCGTCACTAATAAGGTCCAATAGTGACGAATTTTTAAATTTTTCTTACTAAACTCTAAACTTATAAATTTTTTATTTTTTTTTAAAAAAGGATATATAAGTAGTGAAAGTATTAAGTGAACGACTCAAATTTATCACTAATAATGGGTCAATAGTAACGAATTTAGAAATTTTAGTAAACGAATACTCTGAACGAAAAAATTGTAGTTTATTTTTAAAAAAAGAGAGGTAGAGAAGTATTTAATGCGGTTATAAAATCCGTCATCTATAAGGGGGCCATTGTGACAAATTTGTAAAGTCATCACTAATACTCCTTGAAATAAAAATTTTTATTTTTTTAAAATCATAGTAGTGACAGTTATTTAATCGTCACTAATGTTATCTTTTTTAGTGAAAGGAATTAAGTAGTCAACTACTACCACAAAACTTATCGCTAATATTTTTAGGATAAATTTCTGGTGCGAAAAAAATGTTTCCGCGATTTTTTTAAATTTTTGTGACACAATTTAATTTCGTCACTAATAGTGTTGTATTAGTAACGGTTACTAAAACCCGCTCACGTATATGTTACTCCTATTCGTGACAAAGTGGAATCGTTCAATAATAATTTAGTCACTAAAAACTTTTTTTTTTTTGTAGTGGATATTACCAAACAAATAATACAGTTATTTCAGTTCACAATTCACAGTATTTTCATAGTAGTTTCATATCAATTTTACAGTATTATGGTTATTTGGAATCAGGATGGAATAGTTAAGGATAATTCTATATATTAGTATTATATAGTATCAGACCTAATGAATTATTTCAGTTAGATTCAATAGCAAGGGTAAGGTGGTTAACAGTGATGTGAGAAATGCAGCAGGGAATTGAATGAAATTCTTAGGCGAGCAGAAGTAACGTGCTATTTCAGATCAGAATGCAATCTCATATGCGAGATTGTATGGGATTTCAGTCAATGTGCCTGAAGGGATTGCAGGCTCCCAGTATTCAGGTTGGGGTGGCCGATTGATGTGAGGAATAAGGGTACCGGTGCCTAGAGGGATTGAGGCTCCCTAGTATTCTGAGTTGAGGAGGCCAGTTGATGATAATAGAATTCCCAATTACCTTAATCCTAGGGGGCAACTAGAGTTTACGTCCCAACTATAGGACGGCATAACCTGTCACGAGGTGTCGAACTCAAGGAATCCAGTTTTAGAGGGAGTTTCAACAACAGGGTAGAATCGATATATATAGGGTAATATATATAATAATATATACTACATACGAGTGACATCTAGAGAAAAATCGATATTACTAATCAATGACGAGAAGTGGATTAAATAGAAAGCGCTCGGATAATAAGATGTTATGTTAAGCCAAATAGGTGGAGTTATAGGTGTATTATTTTTATAGGTTATGTCAGTTTCATTATTATCAGTAAAGTATTTAATAAACTCAGTTGCCACACACTAGTAATAGCCATATTTTCTTCTTATGGAGTGGTGATCCCAGTAATCATTCTATAGGGGGGTTGTCAGGAGGTAAATGATTCTCAGTATATATATATTTATAAAAAAAAATGGGATGAAATTTTGAGGTTGCTACACGTGTACCGGAGCCTAGGTTGCTAGGTTCTATAGACTCTAGAGTACAACGGGAACACAATACCAGAATATAGAGAATGAAAATTTGGAAGATAGAATAGAATAGAATGCAGTGACATAATGTTGGGAAAAGTAAGATGAGAATTTAGCTATGTTAGTAGTCTGGGAAGCAGGAAATTTTGGGGTGGTTTTGTAGTTTGTGTGTTTTACGGTATGGCGAAAAATTTCAAGGAAAAGACATGAGTAAAACTATATTGGTTTCTTTTCCATTATATGGGTAGGATAGACCTTAAGTTAGATAATGGTACTATGAGGACATTTTAGTTAGATTAAAAGATAGAATTAGTAATTATGAGATTGGATGTTTCGGAATAATTTAGTATATAGTTGCAGCGAATGGGACCGAGCAGGTAGACGGTAGTAGGTGCTCATGCTCGTGGTGATGTGGATGATGGGAACAGAGGCCTTCTAGACATGGGCGGGGTGGAGACTCAAATGTGTTTGACACAGCGTAGTGCAGCAAGTCACATGACTGCGATTGCACGGAGCCTCCAAGGTAGGGGAGGTCCATCTGGAGCAAGGTGATATGATAGCGAAGTTTACTAAAGATGAGTACCCTGCTCCAACATTTTAGGAGTAGCCTTGATCTAGGCAGTGTTGGTTGAGGAATATCTGAATGAAGAGATATGAAGAACAAGGTAGGACACGGTGGCTTTCACTGAACCAACGAGCAAGGGCCTCTGCCACATTAATTGACAGGATAGGGATGGCCGAGAGATGGTGGATGAATACTAGATTACTGGTGGAGCAGAGAATAGTTTACTAGTGCCTATGAATGGAGCTGTTCTGAGAGCTATTCTTTGACAGCATTTTCCTGTTACTATAGAGAGGGCTGATAAATTTGCACGAGTTGTGAGTTAGACTCAGGGCACGTTGACAGAGTTCATGACAGCAGTATGCGACAAAAATTCATCGGAACTATCACGATGCTTCTCATAATTTGTGCACCAGATGAAGCGCTAAAGAAGGCCCGAGGACTTGTTGGAGGGGGGTTTGACGGTGGTGAGAAGTATATATACGCCTGGTGGGGTTACATTAAAAGATGCAGGACTTCTATGAATTAGTTTCCAGAACCACAATAGTAGAGCGAGAGCGCCCGACCGCAGGTGGACTGTGGGCAGTATCGAGCCGAGGAAGAGGCCGGGCCGCCTCCAGGATTTCAGCGGTGGTGTTCCCCGTTGAGGCTCACCTGGAACAGGGTGACCACTTTGTCGAGTGCACGTCACGGCGCCCAAATGAGTGGACACCGTGGGAGGTTAGATGGGGAGCAGGCTTGCCTTCTAGCTGTTTTTAGTCACAGCCATTGAGGCTGGAAAGGCCTCCGGTCACATATAGGCTGGGAATATAAACTTTGAGCTAGTGGTGTAGGTATGACAGCCGGTTATGAGAGGCCTGGTAGTGTCAGGGATTTTTCAGGGATCCGTACACCTGGCATCCACACCCGGCACCTAATTGGATAAAAACACATTCCGGGCAGCAGAGAGTTACCCAGGAACCCATCATTTGGAGGACTAGCCAAAGGACCTACAACACCGGTGAGGGTCTAGCAATTGCCGCTGGAGATGCTTTGAGGGTGGCACCAGCGGAAATGATGGCAGTTATGATTCTAAGTGCTTATATATAAAGTTGATGTTTTGTTTGACACAGAGATTATTGTAATGCCTCTGGACACCTTAGAAGTGGGGCCGTATGAGAGTTATGAGACCGACACGAGCTCTGCTACTATTCACGCAGTGGAAAATACTTAGGAACCTCGAAATAAAATTACCTAGTTCACATTTGTCTATCAAGCACAGGACTACTACACCCCACAATTCTCTTTCTACTTATCAACAGGGAAGCAATATACCGAAGCTCACATATAAAAACCACACTAAATACGTAACGTTCAGTACCTATCTCACAAAATACTTATCCCCACCTTGTAAGCGATTTAAGCTGATCACCTGGATAAACTTGAAAAATTGTAGACAACATCGATTGGGGTGAGACCACCTCGACACGAGTAAGTAATGACCTAGGTGTTTATCCAGTTAGTGTGGTTGAAGTGTTTATATACCAATTAAAAAATATCTATCCAAGACACACAATCCAATGATATTGGCCAAATAAAGGCTGGTAGCCCTTTATCACAATTCGAAAGCCCAATCTACTTCGCCAACAATCCAACATACCACAAATCATCAATATTTTAACTGATGTTTAATGCCGAGACTGAATAGACGAACAATATATCCGCTCATACAAAGTAGTTTTCCTGTCACTATAGTGTTAACACTTAGGGCCCTCACCTGCTCAGTAAGCCCTCAAGGGTTATGGTATTTCAGGTTAAAGCTCAACTGTTAAAGAATAGGAAGATACCCGCAGTCTTCCATTACAAGTGGTTACGCCTTTTACTCTGGATCCACATAACTTCCCAGAGTACTATGCCTTTTCAGCCAGTCCTCTCAGTGGAGTAATCTCTGTTTACGCATTAAAGACGTAATTAATTTAATATGTTTACACACAGCACCAAATCACACTGCTTCATAGATTTTCAGCACACATACGCCCAATATCACAATCAACTCCACATAGAGTAATTACATACCGGTTTTCAAATTTTTACCCACATAGGGTGTCTACATTCACATATCATATGTATTCGCCACATAAAGGACCCTATTTAAATTCACAACACATATACATATATCACAGTCTTCCCTTCAACATATATATATTCGGCGCCACAAAGGACCCTATCACACACATACATACATATACACACAGGTGTTGTCCAAACAGGACTAATCAAATCACAACATAAATGTCCACACGGGCCCCCCGAATCAAATCACAGCCTAAATGTTTTAAATCGGACTGGGTCCAGTACAGGGGACTAAAATCAAATCACAAAACAATGCTCTGTTCAGTGGAAAAGGTAAACAACCTCTCATACCACTGCTAATGTTAACCTCTTATATTAAAAATCCATATAACGACCTCCTTCAATACCACTACCAACATTATATGGGGTTATAGCCAAAGAGTACGGAGGTTTTATAAACACACCCTCTTAGTACTATGCTATCAACACGGGTATTAGTGATTTACTAATGTGAAACCAAAACCCGAAATCCATTAGCAACCAAGCATTCAACATATCCATGATTCTACCACAATATACACAAAACACCAGTATTTTCAATAGCCGTATATTCACAATCATTTAATTATCAAAAATGATTTCAACCACTATTCATGAAATTTTTCCCCAATATAATTTATTATTCTAAACTGCAGCAATTTTCAATACTCGTAAGGTTTAGAAAATTATCCTGTATATATAATATATAGAAAGTATACTCAAAACGAGTAGTTTTTAAAAGTATTAAAAAGCTATTATAAAAATATTTCAGCAGCCTTACATGCTCCTCGACAAATTCAACCCCAAATCAAACAAAATGAGACCTGTTGTATGAATCCAAAAATTCTAAAAAATTCCAACAAAATCTAGTTAATAAAACACCCTAAATTACTCCTAGGCTCGCGCAAATAATCAAAATAAATGTTAATCCTTAAATATTTGTACCATCCATGGTTTTGGGAATCGGGCATGTTTCCCAAACGTTCTAATCAACAGATTCCACTCTGCCTTATATTGCAGCGACTCTTCTCAGGAGTCTTGCAAGTAGATTTGTGGTGAATCCACCACCGCTAATTCAAGCCCGAGGTAGTCGAAAGAGAGAAGGTTAGTAAGGCCGACTTTACAGTTTGAGAGGGGGAGATAATTGTGACACAGAGTTACGTTGTGAGAATCATTGTACAATAAATTATCAGCGTTGAAAAAATGAATTAACTTGCTATTTAATCTGTTAGGGATTGCATTCAAGTGGAGCACGTGGACTTGTCTGACAAGTCCTAACTACATAGTTCGGCAACGAAACAGTAAACAGTTTTTTCGACGAATTTCAGCGTTGAAACCCCCCCCTACCTCAGTAATTCAACCGTCGACGAGGACAACGTACCCTCCTCGACGAGACAAGGACAAAACCACTCAGGTAGCGACGGGAGACTAGTTCGTTCGTCAACAAATGCTTGCTGCCCCCCCCCCTTTCCCAACTTATTGTCCTTCCCTTCTATCTTCCGGATTATTTAAAATAGTTTAAAATTTTCCCCAGGTGTTACAAGTGCCACCTTCTTAGTGATCGTAAGGGATATACGAAGTTTATCTGGGGATTAGGACACAACTGATTAGATATTGAATATTGTAGAGTAACCCACATCGAGCTGGATCAATAGGGAGGGTAGGAGGGGGGGGGGGGTGTACTTACACATTTTCCCCAGGCGCATTCAGGCAGAATTAAGTCACCTTACGTCGCCCGACCATCTTCTCGTGGTATTAGAATATGTGACGGCGTCGAGTCATTTTGGGTATTGACTAGTGGTAGCTAATCCCACCAGAAAGCTTTTGTGTAATCTGCGCGCGATAATCGAAGCTGATTCTTCATACCCTATGATGGACCCACAATTCAAATCTATGGGTTCCTTATTGTTCGTGCACTGCATCGCCCCCCAGTTGGGTTTGTTATGTATATTCCAGGGTGAGGAGGACAGTTCAGAGTTGTTGCCAGGGGTTTGCGTATGTCGCTTACATAGAGAAGGGATGCCATGAGGGGAAGAATTAAAAATTGCTGATATTCTCGGTAGCTAACCACCGATCGAGAGCATTGAATTGTTAGGCCACCTCACCACAGGTTGACTACGGAATATAAAAGTTACCTTTACGTGATGGCTCTCTAATGACCTACAAAAGGATATTCATTAACCGCTCTTGCAGCGAGTTGATGGAGTTAAAGGGTATCAAACCTAGGTGTCGCCTGGGGGGGAGCTACCAGCCAGTTTTGTTTGTTAAAAAGAAAGAGGGACTAAGTATATGACCACCCATCCGTGCAGTTTAGATTCTAGAGGAAATAATCAACCGCACAGTAAGAATAAATATCTATTCCCCAAATTGCCAATTACAGTATTCAGTCTAGAGGGGAGCTCGATATCTCTCGCCACACGACCTTCGATTGGGTCTACCACTAGGTGACAGTTCTATCGTAGCACCGCTGGACACTTTTCGCAGAGTAGACATTTGTAAATGTTGTTTCGACATTGACTAATGCCTCATGACCTAGTCGTCGTATGGATTAACTGCATAGGCTGTGCAGCATCCCCGGTGTTGTCTGGACCCGTTTGTTAATATAAGATATATTGAGGAACCTATATGGTCTACTGATAGTACCAGTTGGCCCGCGACTAATCTGAAGGTTGGTTTGAAGGTTGAGAGAGGCAAAAGAAAGTGTATCGCTAAAGTCTAAGAAATGTGAATGATGGCCATGATGACATGTCACTTTCCTGGGCATGTGATCGCAAAGGATGCGAATATCAGTTGATCCAAGCAATGATAGAAGCATTGGTGAGTTGGGGTGGACATATCTTGGTAAACTCGTTCAAGAGGCTTCAGAATTGTTTTTCTAGTTTTTGAGAAGGAGGGATTTAATCAGCTATTTGTGGATGGATTTTCTATGACACTTTATTAGGTAACACTGACTTATTTGACTACGAGGAAAATGTGAATTGGTCAATGGACTGATGGTGTGTCATTTTGTGAAGAAGCATGCTTCCAAATGAATTGACCAATGCAACGAGACCCCTATGAAATTGATGGCTACTATCTCATATTCCATACAAGAAAGAGTAAGGTTGATTGTGATATATTAGTGAGCGCGACAAGAAGGGATTGGGTATATGTCGTGTGAGCAGCATGGAAACACGTCTAATGCCTCTGCTCTCGCACAACACACTTAAACGCACTCTGAAAAGACCTGGTATCCCCAAGTACATGATTTAGAGTTTAGCATGCAGTGGTGACTGCTTCATGACGAGATCCTAGAGACATAATCCTTATGGTGGCGAGGCGCCTGTGAATCTTCACCTCGCCCCTAAACGTTTGACGATTCTCACACTCAACCCGGAATGACTATGAGCAAAGAAAGATGATTCGAAGCTGCGCTGAAGGTCATAGTACTCAACCGGTTCGACGAGGAGATCAAGCACCCTTGGGAGGATTTACTGAGGAGTGATGCGCGCTTAAATGCGTAATGAGGTGCTTTAACTTCATGCAACTTGCAAATTGATATTTTGTAATTAAAATGAATCATTACTTCAAAGATTCACATCTGGTTTTATTATAAAATTTGGGTGTCTGAGCATGTATGCAATTTGGTGTTTTTCCCGCAGAGCAACAGTTGGAAGTAAACATCATATAACTGATAGTATGCAATCTGTGCGGTAATCTCTCTATCCTAATCTCGAAAGAGATTCAAGATGCTGTAGAAGATACGAAAACAATCACAAATTTTGTGTTTTGTGTTTGCAAAATATGGCAGATAGGCGGAATCAGAATGAAGTAGTAGCATAGCAATTGTCGTTTCAGGGATTTTATTTCGTCAAGTCGCTAATCTTGGTTTAACGCTTTCCATACGAGACTCCGATTGAGAGATCCTAAATTTATTTGGAAATTACTGCGCAAGAGCTATAACCTCTAGTTTTTAAGTGGTGAGAGCTCAAGAGCGCTTAAGAGGGTCTAAAGTGTGTCTTGATATTTCTGACCCAGAGAAGAGAGGCCGTTCGTACTTTGAAAGGACCCACGCACATACCAAACAAT